>NC_057802.1:36566632-36574600 GCF_018294505.1 Triticum aestivum
CCCCGCGCCCCCGCCGGAGCCCCGGCGGAGCACTGCCCCGACGAGGTACTGCCTCGCTGCCTCGCTCGTTCGTTGCCGGTTTTTGTTAAAAAAAACCTTTCGTTTAAAAAAAACCCTAGATCGGTTTTTTTCGGTTTTATTATTTTACGAGCGTTCACCGAACCGTTCGTTTTAACGAACGCGTTCGTCGGTTTTTCTCTGTTAACGAACGTCCGTTCTTTAACCGTTCGTCTGTTTTTCTTTTTCGTCGGATTATTCCGCTATTTTTCTCAAATTCGATTTCTGATCGAATCTTCGTTTCTGTTTAACTTCTCGCTCGTTTATCGGAATCAGGCGATTCAAGCGCCTAGAGTTTCGTCTCGAAATTCTCTTTCCGTTTAACCTACTCAAACAAGTTTTTGCTACAGTAAAATTTGACCTAGATCCAGATTAGTAAACGAAGCTTCTTTCTTTCACCGTTTGACTTTCGTTGTTTCTTTCGAGTTGATTCTTTGTGCAAACCGGAGTTCTTAAGTTGAACTTTCTGGTTGGATCTTTCATTCGAGTTTTATCTGTGCATTAGATGAGTACTGATTGTATGCTTGTTTGTTTGCGATAGAGTACCCGGAGTGTGCCGCTTGTTACTTCGACTCGCTAGGTTTTGCGGATCATCAGCAAGGCAAGTAACACTTTGATCATATACCTTCCATACCCAGTTTTTATTGCATTAGATCTATTCCTCAAACAATTGCATGATTAGGATCTAATTAAATTGTGGGTACTGGGAAGTAGTTGAGGTAGTACCTATTACCTGATTTATTTTATCAAACCCTTGGGAGTTACTTCTACGTTGCTATTATATTGCCATGCTATGCTCGTAGACGTGGATTGGGTTTGAGTGATATTCATGACAGATGTGAGATGTTTATTAACGGTTCAACTTAAGGTGGCAACTAAAACTCACATCTGGGTGGATTGAGGCACCTGGAGAACCCAGTGTTGTCTGTTTGTATAAGGACCGCCACCCAGGCTCAAAGGGATCATAAGATTATTCATGCTAGAAACTTCCGTGTGCAGCCACAAGCTATTATGGGCTCTAGCATAGTTGAGTAGGTTACAAGATCTCTTGAAGAGGTGGGCTAGCAGATGTAGGGGAAAGTAGGTGTACCGATCCATCCAGAGTAAAGAGTGATTGTTTCTGAAAGATTGTGTCTCGGTCATCCGTTTCTCAAACATCATGTAGTGCGAGAATTAAGCGGAGGCGATCGAGTCTTGTGGGGAAAAGTGCGCAAACCTCTGCAGAGTGTACAAACTAATCATGGTTAGCCGTGTCCCCGGTTATGGACAACTTGAGTATCTAGTACCTGGATTATCATTTGAATCTCATCACCAAGTTACTTTTAATTAATTTTGTTGGGTTATTGATGACACTTAATTGGGATTGAGTTGGAGGTACCTTTTCAATGTTTAACAACCACCATGATAGTTAAATAAAATTTATTCCTTTGTAGTAGGATAAAACTGGCTTTTCGCATAAACTTTAAACCATAGAGCTTTCCACCAGCCATATATGCATGTAGTATAGCATTATTATTGTTCATTACTGTCTATGTGTTACCTTGCCAGCATATTCTATGTGCTGACCTGTTTTCGGGCTGCAACGTTTCATGTTGCAGACATTTCAGACGACGAGTAAGGTGCCTTAGGTCGTGGTCTTATACTCAGTGATGCCGCTGGAGTTGATGGACTCGCTTATCTTCCAAGTCTTCCGTTGTTATCGTTATTAGATGGCCTTAAGCCATGTTTATCACACTTAATCTCCTCGGAGATTTTCGTTGTAATAAGTGTGTGATTGCTACTCTGTTATAAATCCTCCATTTGTACTGTGCGTGTCAGCATTACTGATCCAGGGATGACACTGGTGCACAGCAGCACAGACCATTTGAGGTCTGGTCGCTACAAAGTTGATATCAGAGCACACGTTGACTGTAGGACACGACGACTAAGCTTAAGCCCTAGAAAGCTTCTCTCTTCTCATTTCTGACCCCTCTCCACTTTCTACTCTTTTAGGAATGGCGGATGCAAGGAGCAAGTTCATGCAACCAGATGAAGACACGCCGTTTGGTCGACATTTGAAGGAAGTCACCAAGTACTTGAACATAGGAATACCAAGCATCACCGGAACCTACAATGCCACATTACCTGAAGAGGAAGCTGGAAGATTCAAGTTATCATTCCAGGAAGAACGTTTGTGCCAATTACTGAACCCATAAGATTGGTTTTCGAAGCACCAACTTGGAGTTTAGGGAAGAGCATGGTCGCACACATCGCCATGGGACGCATTGGAGAAGTCTACCACCAGGAGCTTAAGGATACAATTTACCAAATTTGTGGACGCCGAGACGCGCAATGGGAGATGATCAGAACCAAGAAGGATGGATCAATTGCAGCTTTCATCCAGGAGCAGAACCAACATATTCGTCGCCAGGAGAACCAGATGTGCACGGACAAGGAAGAACTGAAGAAGGCATTAACGAAGATCAAGGAGCTCCAAGAAGAACTCAAGGCTATACGTGAAGATTATTTGGAGGAAATCAACGCACTAGTAGGGAAGAATGATGACCTGGAGAAGAAGATTGGAGTATTCATGGGAAATCCAGTGCCAAAAGCAGAAGTCGACGAATGCACTTGTCCGGATAACTACATCATCATTGACGACACCAACTCAGAACCAAGTGAAGACGACTGGGTTGATGAAGCTGGAGCAGACATCATGGAGTCTTCAACAGATCAGAATTTCTAGTAGACCACCATATCAGTAGTAGTTTTCCCCCATTTAATAGTATAGTTCAAGCACTTTGTAATGCTAGTTAGATCGATTGTTTTGCCTTGTTTGAATTGATTGAGTGATATTGATTGATTTGTCTCATGAGCATATGGGTAGTGTTTTCCCTCTAGACCTCATTCTATTCTTAACTCTCATCTTTTCTAAACCTATCAGATGCCTCCGAGACGCGACACCGGATTTGTTTTCCCGCCAGAGATCACCCAGTTGATTCAGCAACAGAATGCCCTGATGCAAGTGTTAGTGCAGAACCAAGGCAACAACAACAACAACAACCCACCGCCACCACCACCTGTTGATCACTTAGCCCGTTTCTTAAGGCTAAACCCGCCGGTGTTTTCCAGTAGCACCGAGCCGATTGTAGCAGATGATTGGCTCCGCAAAGTTGGAAGGGAGTTGACCACTGCAGGATGGATAGATGCGGAAAGAGTGCGTTTTGCCGCACATCAGCTTGATGGACCCGCAACATCATGGTGGGAGAATTATACAGCCACGCACCCAATTGACACTGTCACATGGGACCAGTTTCAGCAAGCTTTCCGTAGAGCTCATGTTTCAGCAGGAGCTATGGCTATGAAGAAGCGTGAGTTTCGTAACCTACGCCAAGGAGGACGCACCGTAGGCCAGTATGTGGAGGATTTCAGTAAGTTAGCACGTTATGCACCAGATGACGTTGCTACAGATGCTGCCAAGCAGGAGAAATTTTTGGAAGGACTGAATGATGAGCTGAGTATGCAGTTGATGGTAGCAACCTTCAACAACTACCAGGAGCTGGTAGATAGAGCTCTCATGATTGAAGGGAAGCAACAGCAGATTGAAAACCGTAAGAGGAAGTATGGACAAGGGAAGTACAATTCTGGAGCTCAGCAGAAACCACGATTTACCCCGAAGCCGGGAGGACAGTTTCAGCATACCCATGGAGGAGGTAGTTCGCACAACCATAATGGCTCCAAGAATGGTAATGGGAATGGAGGAGGAAACGGACAGAACCGCACCAACCCATCTACCCCAACCAAGAGGGATCTAAGTCACATTACTTGTTTCAAGTGCCAGAAGACGGGACATTATGCAACTGATTGTCCTGAAGCCCAAAATGGAAATGGCAATGGAAGCTCTGGGAAGAAGCCGAACCCGTTCAACAAAGGACATGTGAACCACGTGAGCGTGGAGGAGGTTGAAGCTCAGCCTGATGCAGTAATAGGTAAGTTTTTGGTTAAGTCATTTACTGCAACCGTTCTTTTCGATACTGGTGCATCGCATTCATACATATCAAGGGGATTTGTGAATAAGTTTAAGATGTCCACTCAAGTTCTCAAAACCCCTATGTTAGTAACCTCGCCAGGAGCAGAGTATATGGCCACCCAAGGATGTTTTCAGATACCATTGGCCATTGGTAGGCATGTTTTCCCCTCAGACCTCATAGTTTTGGAATCGCAAGGTTTGGATGTGATTTTGGGAATGGATTGGCTATCGTTGTATGGAGGAAACATAGATTGTGCCAGCAAGACGATTTTGCTTACCACCCCGGAAGGAAAAAGGATCAAGTATGTATCCCGGCATATGCCGAAGAGGATTCAAGTAAATTCCTTATCAGGAGTTGTACAGGAGGAAGTACCAGTGGTGAAGGATTATCCGGATGTATTTCCAAAAGAGTTGCCAGGCATGCCACCAGATAGAGACATTGAGTTCTTGATTTAACTTTTGCCAGGCACAGGGCCAATATCTAAGAGACCGTATAGGATGCCCGCAAAGGATTTGGAGGAAATTAAGAAGCAGATCAAGGAGTTACTGGATAAAGGCTATATTCGCCCAAGTTCGTCACCTTGGGGATCACCAGTACTTCTAGTAGAGAAGAAAGATGGATCGCTGAGGATGGTTGTTGATTACCGAGGATTGAATGAAGTGACCATCAAAAACAAGTATCCACTGCCGATGATCAATGATTTGTTTGACCGCCTACAAGGAGCTAAAGTTTTTTCCAAGATCGATCTACGATCAGGGTACCATCAGTTAAAGATTCGAGAGCAGGATATACCAAAGACGTCTTTTACCACCAGATATGGATTGTATGAGTATACCGTTATGTCATTTGGACTGACTAATGCACCTGCCTATTTCATGAACCTGATGAACAAAGTGTTTATGGAGTTTTTGGATAAGTTCGTCGTGGTGTTCATTGATGATATTTTAATCTTTTCCAAGGATGAAGAAGAGCATGAGGAGCATTTACGATTGGTACTTGAGAAGCTCAGAGAACATCAGTTATACGCCAAGTTCAGCAAGTGTGAATTTTGGCTGAAGGAAGTTGGATTCCTTGGACATGTTATTTCTGGAGAAGGAATAGCAGTAGACCCTGCCAAGGTTGACACAGTGACAAGTTGGGAATCACCCACGACAGTGGGAGAAATCCGGAGTTTTCTTGGACTTGCAGGATACTACCGGAGATTCATCAAGAATTTCTCAAGGATTGCTAAGCCCATGACGGAGCTATTAAAGAAGGACACCAAATTCAATTGGACTGAGGAATCTGAAGCTAGTTTCCAGGAGTTGAAGAAACGATTGGTTACATCACCAGTGTTGATTCTGCCAGATCAACGCAAGGATTATGAAGTTTATTGCGACGCTTCTCGTCGAGGACTTGGAGCAGTGCTTATGCAAGAAGGAAGAGTTGTGTCATATGCTTCACGACAACTTAAACCCCATGAGAAGAATTATGCTACGCATGATTTGGAATTAGCAGCCGTGGTGCATGCACTGAAGACATGGAGACATTTTCTCATCGGAAACCATTGTGAGGTGTATACAGATCACAAGAGTTTGAAGTATATTTTCACGCAGAAGGAGTTAAATCTCAGACAGAGGAGATGGTTGGAGCTCATTAAAGATTATGATATGAGATTGCATTATCACCCTGGAAAGGCTAACGTAGTAGCAGACGCGTTGAGCCGCAAGAGTCATGTCAACACCCTCATGACAGGAGAGTTACCTCAGGAGTTAGCCGAGGACCTTCGCGAGCTATGTTTGGAGATAGTCCCAAGAGGCTATTTAGCGACATTGGAGATTCAATCTACCTTGATGGAAAGGATCAGAGAAGCTTAGAAGACAGACAAGGAGATTGAAGAGATAAAGGAGAAGATGAGCAAAGGAAAAGCCAAGGGATTTCGTGAGGATGAGCACGATACCTTATGGTTTGAGGACCGCGTATATGTGCCAAATGATCCGGAGATCAGGAAGTTGATATTGCAAGAAGCCCATGATTCGCCGTACTCGATTCACCCAGGGAATACCAAGATGTATTTGGATTTGAAGAATACTTTCTGGTGGACCGGAATGAAGAAGGATATTGCGGAATATGTAGCAGTTTGTGATGTATGCCAGAGAGTGAAGGCAGAGCATCAGAAGCCAGCAGGATTGCTACAACCATTGCCGATACCCGAATGGAAGTGGGATAAAATAGGCATGGATTTTATCACAGGATTACCCAGGACTCGTTCAGGCTATGACTCAATATGGGTTGTAGTCGACCGTTTGACGAAAGTGGCTCATTCCATTCCAGTAAAGACCACTTACACCAGTGCTAAGTTGGCAAAGATATACATGACCAGGATCGTATGTTTGCATGGAGTTCCGAGGACCATTGTATCAGACAGAGGAACCCAATTTACCTCGAAGTTTTGGAAGCAGTTACATGAAACATTGGGAACCAGGCTGGAATTTAGTACAGCTTTCCACCCACAGACAGATGGACAGACCGAGAGAGTCAACCAGATTTTGGAGGACATGTTGAGAGCATGTGCACTAGATTACGGATCCAGTTGGGACAACAACTTGCCATATGCGGAGTTTTCTTATAACAACAGTTATCAGACCAGTTTGAAGATGGCCCCTTTCGAAGCATTGTACGGAAGGAGGTGTAGAACACCGTTGTTATGGGACGAAGTTGGAGACCGTCAGTTGTTTGGACCAGATTTGATTAAGGAGTCTGAACAGAAAGTGAGGTTGATTCGCGATAGGCTCAAGGTAGCCCAGTCCAGGCATAAGAGTTATGCTGATTCTAAACGAAAGGAGACAGCTCACGAAGTCGGAGACAGAGTGTATCTTCGAGTATCACCACTTCGAGGAGTGAAGCGCTTTGGAGTTAAGGGAAAGTTAGCGCCCCGTTTTATCGGACCATACAGAGTGTTGGAACGCATGGGAGAGGTTGCTTACAAGCTGGAATTGCCCGAAGGATTGTCTGGAGTACATGATGTATTTCATGTTTCTCAGTTGAAGAAGTGCCACGCAGAGATGGCTGAGATACCACTGAGAGATACTGTGCCACTGGAAGCGATTCAGCTGGAAAGTGATTTGACCTATGAGGAGAAACCAGTTAAGATTCTCGAGTATGCCAGCCGAGTTACCCGCAGCAAGGTTATCAAGTTTTGCAAAGTTAAGTGGAGTCACCACACGGAGGATGAAGCCACCTGGGAGCGAGAGGAAGATCTACGGAAGGACCACTCCCACCTGTTTTCTAGCCAACCCGAATCTCGAGGGCGAGATTCATCTTAAGGGGGGGTAGGTTTGTAACATCCCAAATTTTCAATTTGGTATGTTATACATAGATCATCATTGCATATCATGTTTTATTGCATTTTTACAAATCCTCGATAAATCCTAAGCAACTCAAGGACCCTCGGAGAGAGTTGTGGATTTTCTTAAATTTCCATATTTGATTTTCATCAAATGATAATACGAGGATTTTGGTTTTAATTATTTTCTCTCCGGAAAAATATTTCACTTTTAAAAATAAACGAGAGGAGAAAATATGACTTCTCCAAAACAATTGAAATACTGGAGGAAAAATGTTAAAATCATTTATTGGAATTTATTTGGATTTTATTTGCAATTTTTATTGCATTAAAAATATTGCATGTTTTCAAAATATTTATTTTGTGTTAAAAATATGTTCACCCTATTCTAGATTTTCTAACTAGACGGGGAAAATTTATTTTATATTTTTCTGATTTTTATTTATTTTTCTACGAATTATTTTCCGCGGAACTTATTTTAAAAAAACGCGCGCGCCCGCGCTGGGCCAAGCCCAGCCGCGCCAGGCCGCCGGCCCGCCTGCGCGTCGTCCTCCTCGCGCACGGGAGCCGAGTCCC
>NC_057802.1:36574611-36581558 GCF_018294505.1 Triticum aestivum
CAGTAAAATTTGACCTAGATCCAGATTAGTAAACGAAGCTTCTTTCTTTCACCGTTTGACTTTCGTTGTTTCTTTCGAGTTGATTCTTTGTGCAAACCGGAGTTCTTAAGTTGAACTTTCTGGTTGGATCTTTCATTCGAGTTTTATCTGTGCATTAGATGAGTACTGATTGTATGCTTGTTTGTTTGCGATAGAGTACCCGGAGTGTGCCGCTTGTTACTTCGACTCGCTAGGTTTTGCGGATCATCAGCAAGGCAAGTAACACTTTGATCATATACCTTCCATACCCAGTTTTTATTGCATTAGATCTATTCCTCAAACAATTGCATGATTAGGATCTAATTAAATTGTGGGTACTGGGAAGTAGTTGAGGTAGTACCTATTACCTGATTTATTTTATCAAACCCTTGGGAGTTACTTCTACGTTGCTATTATATTGCCATGCTATGCTCGTAGACGTGGATTGGGTTTGAGTGATATTCATGACAGATGTGAGATGTTTATTAACGGTTCAACTTAAGGTGGCAACTAAAACTCACATCTGGGTGGATTGAGGCACCTGGAGAACCCAGTGTTGTCTGTTTGTATAAGGACCGCCACCCAGGCTCAAAGGGATCATAAGATTATTCATGCTAGAAACTTCCGTGTGCAGCCACAAGCTATTATGGGCTCTAGCATAGTTGAGTAGGTTACAAGATCTCTTGAAGAGGTGGGCTAGCAGATGTAGGGGAAAGTAGGTGTACCGATCCATCCAGAGTAAAGAGTGATTGTTTCTGAAAGATTGTGTCTCGGTCATCCGTTTCTCAAACATCATGTAGTGCGAGAATTAAGCGGAGGCGATCGAGTCTTGTGGGGAAAAGTGCGCAAACCTCTGCAGAGTGTACAAACTAATCATGGTTAGCCGTGTCCCCGGTTATGGACAACTTGAGTATCTAGTACCTGGATTATCATTTGAATCTCATCACCAAGTTACTTTTAATTAATTTTGTTGGGTTATTGATGACACTTAATTGGGATTGAGTTGGAGGTACCTTTTCAATGTTTAACAACCACCATGATAGTTAAATAAAATTTATTCCTTTGTAGTAGGATAAAACTGGCTTTTCGCATAAACTTTAAACCATAGAGCTTTCCACCAGCCATATATGCATGTAGTATAGCATTATTATTGTTCATTACTCTCTATGTGTTACATTGCCAGCATATTCTATGTGCTGACCCGTTTTCGGGCTGCAACGTTTCATGTTGCAGACTTTTCAGACGACGAGTAAGGTGCCTTAGGTCGTGGTCTTATACTCAGTGATGCCGCTGGAGTTGATGGACTCGCTTATCTTCCAAGTCTTCCGCTGTTATCGTTATTAGATGGCCTTAAGCCATGTTTATCACACTTAATCTCCGCGGAGATTTTCGTTGTAATAAGTGTGTGATTGCTACTCTGTTATAAATCCTCCATTTGTACTGTGCGTGTCAGCATTACTGATCCAGGGATGACACTGGTGCACAGCAGCACTGACCATTTGAGGTCTGGTCGCTACAGATATTGCCTTATGAAGTCAAAACCACAAGAAGATGAATAAAATTAGCTCTGCATAGCTGGTTGATGCATGATACAGACGAACACTACTTTGATGTAAGGCAAGCGCAGGATAGGAGGATGGAATATATACAAAAAAGACAGTGTTTCATATTCACACGTACAATAGGAGGATGGAATATGTATGAAAAAACAGTAAGCGGAAGGCATTTCAACAAAATTAGAAGAAATGAAAGCTAGGCACCATATGAACATGCAACCAATATCACTATCAGGTAAAAACTGTCTCGTCGTAAGTGCCATTTCAAGAAATTAGAAGCAGTACAAGCTAGAAGGCAATGCAAGATGCAACCTACATCACAGTCCCAAGTTAAATGTGTCTTATGGGTATGTGATCGTTGCAGGTATAAGTTGTAAGCTACGCAGATGCAATTCAACATAACCAGAAGCAATACAAACTAGACATCATACGGAAAACGCAACCACATATAACAGTTCCAAGTTAGAGCAAGCACCTGTGATGGTGGAGTAGGGGAGATGTGCTCATCATGTACACGTATGTTCTAGAAACAGGAACATGTGTCATATTCATAGGCATTATGTGTAAAGTAAGCAGATGCAATTCAACAAAGTTAGAAGCAATACAAGCTAGACATCATACGCAACATGCAACCACATATAATAGTGTCAAGTTAGAGCAAGCACCTGTGATGGTGGAGTAGGGGAGATGTGCTCATCATGTACACGTATGTTCTAGAATCAGGAACACGTGTCATATTCACAGGCATTATGTGTAAAGTAAGCAGATGCAATTCAACAAAGTTAGAAGCAATACAAGCTAGAGATCATACGCAACATGCAACCACATATAATAGTGCCAAGTTAGAGCAAGCACCTGTGATGGTGGAGTAGGGGAGATGTGCTCATCATCTACACAGCTACGTTGACTGTCTAGCCTTGCGTTGTCTTGCGAATCTTCTTGGGAGGATGGCGGAGTAGAATCTGTAGAGAACCTCCGTTTCAGTTGCTCAGAAGGACCACCATCATCGCCTTCCTTACTCTTTTCCTTCCTCTTTCTTGATTTTGCCTTGTCAAGTCAAACCCACAAGAAAAAGGAATAAAATTTGCTCTTCAGAACTCATTGATGCATGATACTGACGAACACTACTCTGATGAAAGGCAAAGTCATGATACGAGGATGGAATATGTACGAAAAAATGGACGGCTTGACATATTCAAACCTATGATGTGGTAACTAAGCAGAAGGCATTAAACAAATTAGAAGCACTACAAACTAGACACCATATGAAAGGTGCAATCAATATCACTCTGCCAAGTTAAAATTGTCTCATCATAGGTGGCGTTCATCAAACTAGAAGCAATACATGCTAGAAATCATATTCAAGACGCAAACCAATATCACACTACCAACTTAAAGGTGTTCCATCATAAGTGACTGATGCAGGATACACAAGAAGAGTAGTTTCATGTAAGAACATGGTGTGATAGACAGATATAGTATGTACCAAAAACAGGAAATCATGTCATATTCACACGTATCATGTGTAAGCTAAGCAGCTGCAGTTTACACTAATTAGGAGCAATACAAGCTAGACACCATATGCAACATGCAACCAGATATCACACTGCCAAGTTAGAGCAAGCACCTAGGATGGTGGAGTAGGGGAGCAGAGACTTGGACCTTGTAATGTACTATCAGTACAAGGAGAAACGGTACAGATGCTCCGTTTACGTTGCTGCAGAGGACCACCATCATCGCCTTCCTTACTATTTTCCTTCCTCTTTCTTGATTTTTCCTTGTCAAGTCAAACCCACAAGAAAAAAGGAATAAAATTTGCTCTTCAGAACTCATTGATGCATGATACTGACGAACACTACTTTCATGTAAGGCGGCCGCATGATAGGAGGATGGAATATGTATGAAAAATAGGACGGCGTGACATATTGACATGTATGATGTATAAAGTGTAAACTAAGCACAAGGTGCTTGAACTTGTTAGAATCAATGCAAGCTAGAAACCATATGAAAGATGAAACCAATATCACTCTGCCAAATTAAAAGGGTGCCCTAACAAATGTATTTGACCAAATTAGAAGCAATACATGGCAACAGGCTAGAAATAATATGCAATATGCAACGAATAAAGGTGACTCATCGTAAGTGATGGATGCAGGATACAGAAGAGAGGTAGTTTCATGTAAGAACAAGGTTAACACATAGATGTAGTGTGTACCAAAAAAAGGAAGGCATGTCATATTCACAGGTATAATGTGTAAACTAAGCAGATGCAATTTACCCTAATTAGAAGCATTACAAGCTAGACACCTATGCAACATGCAACCACATATCACACTGCGAAGTTAGAGCAAGCACCTGTGATGGTGGTGTGGGGGAATTGTGGTCATCAACTAGAGAGCTACGTTGAATATCTTCATTTAGCCTTGCTGTTTCTTGAGAATCATGTGGGGAGGATGACACTGCACTCTTTAAACGAGTATGGCCTCTCACACTAACCCACCCGGGTGACTGTCTCATCATAAGTGATTGACGAGGGATACAAAAGAGCATTAGTTTGATGTACGAACATGGTTAGTAGACATATGTAGTATGTATCAAAAACATGAAGGCATGTCATTATCAAAGGTATAATGTGTAAAGTAAGCAGATGCAATTTAACCAAATTGGAAGCAATACAAGCTAGACACCATATGCAACATGCAACCACATTTGACAACGCGAAGTTAAAGCAAGCACCTGGGATGGTTGTGTGTGGCAATTGAGATCATCAACTGCAGAGCTACGTTTACTGTCTCCAACTGCTGACACTGCATCCTTTAGAGCGCTGAAACGCTTAGTGCTTATCTTCGAATTACACTGGAGCGACTTCTGTCTTTTCTTTTCAGCATTCATCAACACCGCGTCAGAGTCTGAAATACCCATGCATAAAAAAATAGTGTGAGTATGGGTGAAGTGTGTGCACAATTAGTACAGTGTAAAGGTAGCAGATAGCAGGTCTGTGAGAAATAAATGACGGGAGACATATGATAGCTCTACAACATGCATGGCACACTTAATTACTACAGGATTCTATGAAAATAACATTCGACTGAAAACAAATAGGTCAGTCCATTTTTTCTGCACCGTCCGATGTACAAAGAACGGGCAGATCGCCTTCATCTACCTCCAGCCAGTCAGTGTTGACGATCTTCCTCGAAACGGCAGCGACCACCGGCCCAGTCCCCTGCCTGCGCCCTCCCCTCGACCTCACCGCACCGTCGTGCTTGGCACCGCCCCCCGCCAACCTCCAGATCGGGCGCAAGCAGCTCCTGCGCCCCACACCCCTATGATAGACACTGATGCGCCGCTTCCCCGGCGAACAGGCGGACTAGGTGCTCCGCGCGCCTAAGCGGGTGCTGCTTCTTTTAATTGCGGTTCGACTGACCCTGAATTGAAATCCAGGCGGGCTACTGACCTCTAGCAAAGGTGAAATAGTAAAGGGAGGAAACCTTGTGCATTTAGTATCACGAAGAAGATGCAGTAAGAAGCGCTCAAATAGTTTCTTTCGTGGGATGAATACGGTGTGAGCAGAGACGTAAGGTTTGCGCGAATAAGGGAAGAGGAGTACCTCTTTCTGCTGGCAGTGATGTGTCCTCCTTCTGTTTTTCCAACGATCTCCTTGTGGTTCGCTGGAAACGAGAAGTTGTGGACGACGGTGCAGCCTTGGACGAACCCATGGCCAAGTTGTTGAGTGTGGTGCGGTGGCCGTCTGTTGGCGGCGGGGAAGTAGATCCGAGGCAGCGAACGACGGCGTAGCGGGAACAGCTCCGGTGCGGTGGACGGTTGCGACAGTGGAGCGGCAGCAGTGAGGCGCAGGACGGCATGGTCGGAGTGGTTCTGGTACGGCGCACGTCGGCGTCGGCGTCGTGGAGGCAGCTCTACCTCAGCTTCAGCTGCTAAGTCCTTGAGGGCGTTGCGGTTGCGGTTGCGTTGGACGACGATGTCGGGGTACCGGCTCTGGCGTGATGGAGTTGGGCGGCGGTGGATTGGGCGCTATGGAGTGGAGGACGGAGGAGGCTGGGGTTTCACGGCTGGTGGAGAGGGCGTTTTGGCGCCCACGGAGTATGAATGGGGAAACAGAGGGAGGCGGGGAACTAAGGGGGAACAATGTTTCGGTTTGGGACACGCTTGTTTGAAATTTGGGGAAAGTTACAAACTTTGCCCCCATCTAAATTTTCGGACATATTGCGGGTTGGGGGTAGGACAGTAATCTCAGGTGTCCCAAATGTGGGCGGGATAGATTTCGGCCGAGCGCATGGGTGTTTAGGCGCCCACGGCGTATGAATGCTTCTCGGAGGCGGTTGAGACTGGCGTCTTGGTGAAGTTACAAACCTACCCCGGTTTAGACGTTTGGACATCGGGCCGATAGGCTACACGGGCCAGAGTCAGGACAGTAATTTCCTACCACCAAACATTAGTCTCGCGCGGTTTCGGGTGACCAGAGGCCTATTTGGCGCTTCGTTCAATATTTGGGAGCAGAAGCATTAACGTTTTCGGTTCTCTTGAATTGAACATTCAAGATTTGTCAAACTTCACAAATCTTTACTCTTGAAAATCCTAAAGCTACGATTATTTGGGAATGGAGGTGGTACATTTGAATATACATTGTACATGAGTATATATTAAAAAATATGCAACTTACCTCAATTCATGCATGGTTCCAGATATAATCTCCTTGGTTGCAAAAACAAAAGTTAGACATGCGTACGAATATATATAGCATGTTCAAACGCACAACAAAGATTGATGCCCCCTTTTACATCTGATTTACAAATGCCATTATCTCGGGTTCAAATAGATGAATGCACTTCCTATGAATTCGAATCTTCGAAACACCCTTTATGTTGAATTCGACATGTATTCTATTTCGTAGCTAGCAATTTGGAATGTATCCATGCAAGTGACAAATGTATAAAGTGCTTCACACTAACATGGAGTGCACTAATTAATGTTTATATATGAATTGCAAAAGCATCCATTGCGTGTATTTCAAACCGCTCTCACTCTATGGATCGATAATATGAAATAAACACATGCACATGCTAGAATTCAATATAGTATGGGTGTCTGATAGACCGATTTTCGTCCATACGCAATTTGCAAAATTCATTATCTCATCCAAAAATAATAATGCCATTTATATTTTAATTTAATGTGTAGAACCGCCTTTTACACGTAGATGCACTATGCCTCGGCCCATTCTCACAAACGCGCTATATATCTCTCTATCTACCGCATAAGTGCACAAACTTTATATGCATCGGCATTTCTCTTTCACACATGCTCACAATCTCTCTCGGGGTGTCGGGGAGTCTCACGCACATGCTCTATATA
>NC_057802.1:36581924-36605755 GCF_018294505.1 Triticum aestivum
TACTATGTACCACTCTTTCCACTAATCTCAATTGGAAAACACTATTTCTCTCACATGCATATATACACACGCACGGTCTCTACTAGCCCTCTATACGCACATATATGTGCCTACGTGTCTCCCGCACGCACATTATCTTTAGGCCTCTCTCGCACACATTGCCCCCCCCCAGACACACCTCTCTCTTAGTAGTTGGGAGATGTGATTCCATCATATCATTCGATAGGATATCCTTGACTGTTAGGGTAGATGGTAATACGAGGCAAATGTTTTACCCTAGTTCGGACCCTTGCAGTTGAGGAAAAAACCTACTCCTGGTACTGTATATTAGTGATAGGGGTGTGTACAAAGTACACGTGAATACCAGGCATTATGCGTGTGTGTATACTATCGACGAACTAGCCCCCAAGCTTCTATAACATATTGGGGGCCTAGGGTTACAAATCATATATAGTCGGCTTATCACCAGTGGGGATAGAGTCCTCCGCGACTCGTGTAGCTAGCTTCGTGTTGTACGCCGAGTCCTCCACATGGGTCTTCGTATAACGCGTCTCGATCCAACCTATGTGGCGCATGATGGAACCGACCCATGAGTCCTCATGTTGACCCACCACAACTAGAAATGATGTGCCCACCACACCACACATGCAATCGGAGCATATACAATAGTACAATGTTATACATGAAAGTTAGTTGCATGGTGCATCCAAAAATATTTGTTCTGCATTGTGAATGTTTATATATTCTCCTAAAATATTAGTCACGGGAAAGAGAAACGAAGGGCATATCTCTCCTTGTCTCCACCGAACATCCCCTCTTTCTACACCACTTTCACGTACGCACACAAACTATCTATCGACCCTCTAAAAGTATGCATGCCAATGACACATTCATGCAAGACGGTCACTGTATTTCAAGCTAAAGCACTATACGGTCACTGGAGTTCGGAATATGCTCATTACGATCACCGTATACATTCTCGTGGTGATCATACGGTATCTAGCTCACGATACATCTCCGTGTTTTCTTGATGACACTGACGGACTTTGCATTTGATGCGTGCTCCATATTTTGTTGACGACACTTATGGTCATTGTATTTGAAGTGAAAGCACGATATGGTCACTGGACTTTAGAATAAGCTCATCACGGTCACCACATACATTTTGTCGTGCTAACCAACATGTGATTGGATGGTTAGGAGGACAGTGGTTTCTCGAGCCCACCAGGGTTAAAGTCCCGGTGCTCGCATTTATCCTGGGTTAATTTCAGTATTTTTCGGCGATGTGCGTTCAGTGGGACGAGACGTTCCACTCGACTACGAGGCACCTATGGTGACTTCGTAAAATCTCAAGATTATATGCTGGCCCACTCTCTCGAAGGTGCTCATAGGGGTAGGGTCTACATGTGTGCGCTTATAGCGGTGAGTGCTTGCGCGTATATATGAGCCCTTGCGTCTGTACCGTGTTAAAAAATACATGTCATGATTATACGGTCACTGGCTCACCCGTACAACTCCGTATTTTGTTGATGACACAATCAATTGACCAGTCAAACGTTCCACGTGGTGCAACTAGTGTTGCACCATCGGGGTGCGTAACCGTGGGGCCCACATGTCAGCCCGTATATGAAAGAAAGAAATGGTAGTTTGAGTTTGTACTGTGTTAATAAAATACATTTTAGGGTGATCATACGGTCACTGGCTCACCATACAGCTCCGTAATTTGTTGATGACACGATCAATTGACCAGTCAAACGGTCCACATTCAGCAGCGCGCATTACCATAGGGCCCACTCGTCAGCGCGTATATGAAGGACAAAAATGGTAATAAATTAGTGCTTGGTGGGTACTCGAAGTCGTGAGACCTCTGGTTGGCAGTCGCCGGTGGTGGGGGTGGCACGTTGATTGGGCGGTGGGGTGGGGATCGCTGGAGAAAAAGCTCGGCGCTGGGGGGGGCCTAGAGGGATGGCCGGTGCGGTGGTAGACCGGCGGTGAGGAGTGGTTTTGGGGCGGGCGGGGCGGCGCGGGCCGGCCGCGGTTGGCGTGGGCCGGCGGGTCGGCCGGTGGTGACTGGCGGCTTAGGGGGTGGAGTTTGATGATAAACCGCAGGCCCTTGATTTCGTATCCAACGACTAGAAAATCTAATGACCAGAGATGAAAAAGTCACTCGACTGACGTGTAGCCTCACCCCGCACGTAGACATGCACGCACGCAAGACACGCACGCATGCAGGCGTGCAACATTGACACGTACACATAACGAACACACGCACGCGTGCAGGCGTGCAACACTGACGCGTACACATGCACTCACGAACACACGCACGTACGCACACATGCATGCAACACTGAAACGTACCCTTGCACGCACGCAACACTCATACGCATGCATGCACACAGCACACGAAGCAAGACACACGCTCAACCTATACGTGCATGCACCCTTTATTAAGGACATGGATTGTTACGGGTATTAATCAATCTTATCTGTGATAAGCAGAACATTGATGTTTGTAGTGGTCTTTATGAATCACTATTATCAGATTGACCCATGCAGGAGTAATCCCATTTTGTAAAAACTAATGATTGCTCGAGAATTTTATCGGATAAATGGTATCTCGAGAATTTTATCGGACTCCATTTTTGTATACAAGGCCACAAACCCATATTACAGGTACCAAGGCAAAAATTAATGTCTCCTAACTCAATGTTGCAATCAACCTTGTTTCGTTGTTTGCCGTGTAAATTAATGTGTATTCTTCTCTTTCATGCACATCAAGCCAATGCTTACACTCCCGCATGCATGCAAGGGATAATTAATGTCCTCCTTTGCTAGTAGTACTACGAGGCAAACACCATTAATATTGCATCGATTAGTGTTAGTGGCCTTGTATATCTGCAAATTGTAATTTTGATACTGGCCTTGTATATAAAAATGGAGGGAGAAAGATGAGAGATAAGGTGAGGAGGAGTGGGGCATGGTGGTGACTGGTGGTCGGACTGGGCGGAGGCATGGGGATGGACGGCGCATTATGTCTAGGTTTGTATCTCTATAGTCCCTCTCACACACACCCACGTAGGTGGGGGACGTGCACGAAGAGAAGAGGTGCACGCACGGCGCACGTACTCCCGTCTCTTTCCCAACCACACCCGTGCGGGTACACGGTGGAGCTCATTTCTATACGAAAAGGTAGCCCACGTGGTAACTTGACACGTGTACTGGTTGTCCACTAGATGGAGGGAGGATCGTCTACCACGGGTGAACAAACAAATTGCCACTTGACGCATTATGTTAAAAAAGAGGCAAACCATGTGGGGCCTACCTTAGAGGCAAGGCTCTATACATTGGAGTACTTTTGATGTGTCCCGTCAACTCGCAGAACAAGGAGAAGCTTGCTTAGTACACCGTCTCCCCCGCCCACGGGCGCGATGGCTCGCAGGATGAGGTGAAGCTTGCTTACTACGCCTTACGTGTAACAGCCCCAAAATTGGGTTATCAATTTTTGAGCTGTTATTCCTTCCTGGCACTCATTTTTCAAAAAAAATCTCCTAAGTTGTTGGATGACTCTGAGAATTCTTGTCATTTCCAACCTTTCAAAACCTTGCTCATGTCTTTTTCAGTGGGCAAGACCTCATTTTCATCAGCTCAAATCCTCTCGAACCCTAATTCCAAATTTTTGGAATTTGGATATGTCCTTTGTGCTTACAAAGGAGCCATCATTTTCCTTCATCTATTGATCCTCCCAATTAGTCCCAGAGGTCCTCCTATCTTTCTGAACCTTGGATATGCAAAAATATTGCTAAGTCCAATGCAATATTTTTGAATTATGATTTATTCCTTTTCTTGCCTTTCTGAGGAATAAAATCCAAAGGCATAGCTAGCCATCTCCTAAATTCATGAGAATTGGTGGAGTTTATACTTATGCCTAATCCAAGCTCTGGCAAGTATATTGGCCATAATTAAATAAGGAAAATTGCCTTTTCCTATTTAATGCCAATATTGCATTTCTGCCATTTTCCAAAGGAACTACTATTTTATAGCAAAGAAAATTCCCACATAAATTGTGGAGCTTGTCCTTGCTATATAATCACTAGTTCCATCCTCATCTCATGTTCCTCAGTTCAAAAATTTTGCACATGATCCAATGCAAGTTTCTGCCTTCTCTGAAATTTTGCAAAGGAAATGCTTTATTCCTAATTCCAATTGAGCTGCAATTTGGCAGGGTGTTTAACATTGGCAAATAACCCATGGATACCAAAGATAAGCTCAATCCATCCATCCTAGCTCCCTGTGCAATTTTTCAAAGTTTCTGACCAGAATACAACTTTGTGAAGGAAGTACCTTCATAGGGTTTCCAAATGGGATGAAACTTTGCCATCCTCTCCTATATCTCAAATCATCATCCTCCACCCAAATTCAGTTCATTTCATTGAACTATGTGAGCACAGGAGCAACTCTTGGTTTCTGTCAAAATTTTCAGTTTGTGAAGCAAGTGCATTTTATCTTGCTCCATTATGGCTGAAAACATTCCCAGGTCTTCTCATATCCATATAACCTATCTCCAAAAGAGTTGGGCTCATTTCATCTAGCCAATTGCCCTGAGGATTTTTCTGAAGTTTTTGGACAGAAATGATAGCTGTGAAGGAAGTACCCTTTTGGTAAGTCTATTTGATATGAACTTTTTACAGCATCATGGTATGTCCAAATCATCTGGCTTTGCCAAGTTTTAGCTCAATCCATCACTCCTAGTGAGTGCTTCATCATGATTCAGTTTCTGGGTCAGATTTGGTAGTTGTACAGCAACTATGGTAAATAGTTGTCCAAATTACCTCAAAACTCCCAGGACCGTAGTCCTTTCTACCCCAAGCCTCCCGGACATCAAGTTTACCATTTACCCTCTCTGGTTTAATCTCTAGGATGTTGCCAAGTTTGCAACAGCAAACTTGTGGAGCTTGTTTCACTCATCTCCATTTGTCTCTGCCCGATCTTTCGCCATGGTAACACTCCACGCTGGAAGGACTTCGCGGTAGACATGAACTTACATCAGTAAAAAAAACCAGAGCGTGCCATGCCAGTGGTGACCATGCGTGTAACCAGCCAAAACGGTGGTCTAGCCACTGTGGTCGTCGGCATCGCTGCCCCGATCGCCTCTGGCCTCGCCATTAATGTCCAGCAGTTCCCCCTCGCCGTCGTCTTCCCCCTGGACCTCTGGCCCCCTTCGTTTTCTTCTCCGGCGAGCCATGCCAATGACCGGAATAGTGCGCTCCTGTGCATCATCGTCTTCCTCGCCGATGTCTTCTTCCTCCGTTCGTCCGCACGCCTTCCTCGTCTCCGTGACCCTCTGGCGTTCGTCTTGATCCCCCTCGTCGCCTTCTCGTGCCTTGCCGTGAGCCTTGGCCGCGCCTGCGCCCTCGCTGGCGCACGGACACGTCGCGCGCCGCGTGCCACCTCGCCCCCCTTCCCGAGCTCTCCCGCGGCTATATAAGCAAGCCCCGAGCTCCCTCGCAGTCCCCAACCACCCGCAGCTCTCTCCCTGTCGCCTCGGAGCCTCTCCATCCCCTCCCCATCTCCATGGCCGCCTCGGCCTGCTCAAATTTGAGTAATGGCGGGCGGGCCTCTCCCTCTCTCCTCCTCCAGCAGCCTCCCCGGAGCCCATAGACCGTCCCCACTCCCTCCCCTTGCCGCCGGAGTGCCCTGTGGCCGCGCCCCTAGAGCCACTACCGCCGCCATGGAGCTCTCTGCTTCCATGGCCGTCGCGGCTGTGGATCTCCCCACGCCCGTTTCCCATCAGGATGGACGCGGCGTCCCTCCCTGAGCCCGCCGTTGTCTTCGCCCTGGTCGGAGGTGGCCGGAGCCGGCCGGCCCGTCGCCGGTGACGCGTCTGGCCTAGCCTCTTCTGTGTCGCGTCGGGGAGAAGAAGGAGACGGCCAGGAGGAGGCGTTGACCTGGCCAGGCAGGCCCCGCACCTTTCCCTGACCCCACCTGGCAGCGACTCTGGCGCCCGGCCCCGCCTCTGCCGTGTTGACCGGTCCTGCCAGCGTGGATAAGTGGCGGCGCCCCGCCGCGAAGCCGCTTTCCCCGCGCGAAAGCGCCTTTCGGGAAAGTACGCTTTCAATCTCAGAAAGCGTATTCTTGCTCTCCTTCGGCTGGGAATACATTTCCCTCTCTGGAAAACATATTTTCAGAAAAGACACGTTCTGTTTAAACTACCAGGGACCTGTTTCTAGAAGTATTTTTATAGACTAGTCCCTGAGCTTTAAACGTCCGTATCTTTTTACCCGTAACTCTGAATAAGGTGATTCCAGCGCTCACGTTCTCTATTCGTCGAGCTCTTTCCGTTGGTATCATTTTCATTATGTTTTCACACAGTGAAAATGACCATTTTTCCCTTGCACGTAAACAGCCCCCTCCGAGAGAGAACTGTTTCCGGCAAATCTTTTCGCGATCGTTTCACACTTCTTCCCGAAGTATTTGCCGACCCCCAAGCAAGCCAACCTCTTATCATGAGCCCCAAACTTGCATGTTGACTTTGCTTGCACCTTGTGTGTGTGTAGTTGCAGTTGTTTCATATCGTTTTCATCTGCAGTTATTCCTTTATGCCTGTCATGCATGCTTGCGTTTTCATGATATCTTTTGCCATGCTAATTAAAATGTTGTTATTGATAATGCCATGTCACTACTCTACTTTATTTGCATGTCATCGTTATACAATGTTATGAGGATTGTAATGCACCGTTGATATGCTATTACTTGGTATTGCCATGTTCTTTATGCTATAGCTGTACACTTGAGTAGTTCAATATTTTGTTCATGCAATCGTATGCTGCATGCTCATTGTTGCATTCATGTTCATGATGATGGAGAAGGAATTAAAATGACTTAGTAATAACAAACCTCCTCCGTCATCGATGGGATTGAGTCATAGTGCCACCAAATCGAACTTTTTCAGTGCAGCCACATTTGCCTTTGTGGGAAGGTCTTAATGCGAGCTATTGTCGTGACCTCTCGCCGGTGCCTCCCACTAGGGAAGGTTATGGGCGTGCTTACCCTGATCAGGTAAGCGGACATAACCTTGTGTGCTCGTTTTTGAGATTTTTGGTACCAGTCCCCGAGTGGGAGTGTCCCCGAGTGGGAGTTGACCACGACGGTGGTCGGGGTGTCTTTGGTAGACACGGCGCCACCCAGGAGCAACCCGTTGGGGATTGGGTCGGAGTGGCCGGGAGAGCGTCATGGCAGTAGGTTGGTTTCATCGGAATGCCGTTGGTCCACCCGAATGGGATGACGAGGCCATGGGTTCTGTGGTGTGGGTACAGTGTGCTACCTCTACAGAGTGTATAAAGTCTATCGATAGCAACAGTTCATAGTAGGTCCCACTATCAGGTCTTGGTCGAAATGGAGGATAAACCTGAAATAATTAAGTTGGTAAATAAATATGTGATCACAAAAATATGGTGACTTGGACTATGAGATAGTCGTGAGAAGTCACGATGATGCTTTAATATGATCACGAGACGAGGTCTCGATGAGTGTTGGAGACCAAGTGTTGTTCATGGTTGTGATCGCCGGAAAGATCACCGTTCGGTTGCGAGGCAACCCGTTGGAAAGAGAGTCTGAGGGACTCGGTGCACAAGTTTGGTTGCATTGCATGAGTAATATGTTGCATTTAAAAACCAAGGCAGAACAGAAGATGATTGCATAAAGTTAACATGCTATGTCTGCATTGGATATTATTGGTAGTTTATTTTCAGCATAGTTTCATGATGCCATGCCATGCTGTGATTTATATGTTAAATTATGCCATGATTTAGATGATATGCTATGTTTTGCTATTACCATGTTATAAGCATGTTTTGATATGCCATGTTAGTAGATGTTATGATTTTGTTCATGCTTAGTTGAATTTTTATCATGCCATGTTTAGTAATTGATATGAGATAGGCTGTTGCATGCGCTCGGTTCTTGCTTTGTCTTCTGCTTGTTTGGATGCTATGTATTTGGTTGTCTTGCAAGTACATTCAATGTACTGACCTGGCGTGTCATGCCAGTTTTGTAGGTCGTACCCGTATTGTTCGCTTGATCCGTCGTGCTAGGCCGTAACCTTGCCAGTCCTGTGAGTTGTGGAGCCCATCCAGAGTTGATGAGCTGCCAAACCAAGACTTCCGCCGCCATTTAAATAGCCTTAGGGCTATGCCAGATAATTGTATTCATCAATGATGTAATCTTATATACATGTATTTGATGAATATTCTTGTACCTGGAATGCTGTATTGTGGACCTGTCGTGCGTCAGGTGTTATCCTGGGCTGACGTGCGAAGGCCCCCTACTCCATGCAGATCGGGGTGCCACATTACGCCCGCTCCCTCGCCCACGCGCGCGGTGGCTCGCAGGACGAGGAGAAATTTTTACTAGTACTCCCTCCGTTTACTCCTCGTCCCTACTACCTTGGTTAGAGAGATTATCACATTGTTTGGAATATATATGTCCTTTAGTACTCCCTCCATTTACTTATACAAGGCCACTATAAAAAAATACATTTTGCATCTATACAAGGCCACAAATAGTAATCGAGACAAAAGTTACTACTCCCTCCTTTCTAGTTTATGGCTCAATTTCAAAATCTCTCCAACCAAGGTAGACGGTGAGTGGTCGAATTAATTTCGTACTCCGAGTTTGCACAAGTAATTAGTACGCCTGTTTTTCTCAAGAAGTTATGTTTACCGAGGCATTAATTAGAACGAATGCATGAATGACCACTAAATTTCCATGAACTTCTACAGGCATTGGTGAGTTTTCTCTTGACACTGCTTGCATCGGGTGATCTGACGCACCTCAAAATCCAACATGTGATGGTACTACTACTAGTAGTAGAATTGAGACTTACAAAACAGAAAAACGAATGTTTTTTAGATGAGCCCTATAAACCCTAGTGGGTACGTACTCCGTAAAATCAGATTTTCCCAAAACTAAGTTCTCAACCTTTATTTGCTTGTTTCCCTTCCTACCTCCTTGCCTCGAACAGACTATGCCAAACTCCCCTGCCTGCCGCATGGGAAAAGACCCGCCCTCGCCTTTTTTTAGTCCGGGTTTGTATCGATGGATCACGCGAACCAGCAAAAACCCAAGCCGTGTCTTGTACTCCTCCGTCGACGCTCGCTTTCATGAATTCTGTACTTCTTGTCACCCACATTTGGGACATATAGCAACCGGGTCGACGTGTCAAGCACCAAATAACAGTGCAGAATAGCAGGGGGGACGACCCTAGTCGTACCGCCCCAGTAGCTAGTAGTAATGAGCAATGAGACGTCAAATCACAATGTCGCACCTTCCCAGACGGACGAAGCAACCATTATTTCACACTTCGGTTCGCCATCATCTCAAACCACGTAGTATTGCTTCTGCCTCAAGAGGGACACGCGCATCGCCTTGGTACATCATGACACGTGGGACCGCATGACATGCCATGCTCCCCCGCCGATCGCTCGGTAAAATTACATCATTTTTACTACTATACTTCCTCCGTATCGGTTTACATGGCATGCACGTCGTTCTAGGTTGAGAATTTAACTGGCTATATATGTGATGAACAGTATATGTTTAGAAACGACATCCGCTTAATAATCCAATGATATACTTTTTGTGACATAGTAACTCAGATTTAGTTAGTCAAATGGATGACCTAGAACTATGTGCACGCCCTATAAACTGAGACGTCTAAAAAAAGGAGACAGAGAGGGTAGCTCAGTACGTATCTTTTTAGATCAATATAGTCGGGATTCACCAAGGAGCAAAACCAAGTGGTAGGCCGCACCTGTCGTGTTGGCGTAGCGACTCAAGCAGGGTCAGTCCGCACACGAAATGGCGACACACTTAACAGGACCCCTTTGGCCTACATGTGGCTCATCCACTGTCTTGTTCCACGTGCGATGCACCAAATTACAGTTCGGAGCAGCGGTTGGAATTGGAGGCACCCCGGTCGTAGCGCCGCAGTAGTAGAAAATGAGAGATGAGGGGTCAAATCACAAAGCCCCACCTTTCCCGCATTAAGCTGGACAGACGAAGCAACCATCATTTCACTCTAGGGCGCAAGAGCATAAAGAAAAGAGAAAACCAATGATGCATGCGGCAGCTACCTAGGGCACCCTAGGGTAGGGGTCTCCACTACAGATCTTTTTTTTTGAAAGCGCCTCCACTACAAATCGGCTTCTCCCTCATCCTCTTGAAGAATACCGATGATGCGTGCGGCGGTAGGGTTTGTAGGAGTACTACTAGGGCGTGTGGGGCCACGTCGTAGTAAATGGGAGAGGGATTGAGTTCGAGTCGACGCCTTAAATATGTGTGGGCCGCTTGGCTTTAGGGGAACGAGGCAGCATTTTGGGTTCGGGGACCAGTGGAGATATAGTACGTACAAAAAATTGTGGACGTAGGTTCGACCGAAAGGCAATGATGCATGGGCCCTGCATTTTGATATACCCGGGGCCACGTGAAATTTGCTACTCTACTCAAAACTAGTAAGGTACACATGCATTGAACGCATGAGGTTTCAAAACCAAATTATGAATAAATACACACTATAGCATGTAAAGCTTTGAGTCATATATGCATGATGTAGATGTTCGTTTAGTTCTTATAGTTCATCTCATTCAAAATCAATTAGTTTTATAAAAATGTTAAGATTCATGGGGTTGTGCATTGTAAAGCATAAAGTAAAAAACAAATAATGGCAATTCATTTAAAAAAAATCAATTATGATATGGAAGATTCTAGAACAAAGGAGAAGTGCTTGTGTTTTGAGGTTTGTGCATTATGCTTAAGTTCAACCATGGAGTCTTCTAAATTGTACATGTGGCAGATCTGGTGGAATGTTGATGATATCCAATGGCCAGTAGTGCTCGGATTTGCCATCTCTGCACTATCGGATTAGCTTCATCCAGCCACCATCTTTCAAGTTATTCGCATACTATATAGTTCTTGTGCCATAGTTGCATGTCTTGGAAAAAAGCTGCTAGTGGGTTGTACTAGCTATTTAGGAATAGAAGATGTATACATGGAAGTTGTGGGGAAAGATATGACATGGAGTATCTCAATTCCTATGAGTAGGGATTGGAAAAGAGATGTCATTTGGTTGACATCATAGGAACTTTTCTATTGAATCTAGAGATGACATGTATCTCAATTCCTATAAGGAGGGATTTGAAAAGAGATGTAATTTGGTTCATATCATAGGAACTATTCTATTGAATATACGCTAATGTTTATTTTCCTTTGAAATTATGGGAGTATAGGAATCCATTCATATGAACCAAGTGGCTCTAAAGCTATAGAAATGATATCATGTTTATTTCCTTTGAAATGTGGAGTATATGAATCTATTCCTATGAACCAATTGGCTCTAAAGGAAAAATCCTATAAAAATCATATCATATAGAGTTCCTATGATATTCCTCCACACAAAAGGATGGTTGAAATTGCTGCAGGTGATACGATGGTCTTTCTTTGTAGACTCCTCCCCCATCTTTATAGTTACCTCTCGAAGATGAATGAAATGATATATACAGGGTATTCTACATGTGCAATTTGGTACACGAAAACTCGGTAAAAGTTTGCGAGGTTCGAATTTTCAATAAAGCTATATGCACTGCATTTTGGAACGGAGGGAGCATACGACAGTTGCTAACACTCACGTGGAAGATTTGTGTGTAGGAGGAGTGGCTGTTCTGTTAAATGACATGGCAAAACTGACACTGTCGGATGCCGATCTAACGGTTCTTACGGCGTTCGTCAGGAAAAGGCTTGTGGCGAATGTTTGTCGGATAATGATTTACGGACACATGCATTGCATTGATACGTGCCCCCCTCTCTCTCACGCACACGCACCCTCCCGAGTCCTCTCGCACCCATCGTCTATCTGCAGGTAGACGTCACACACATATGTGCTCTTCACACCCTACCCTCAGAACCTCTAAAAAACAAAAGACGCCGCGCACATTTTATTTTAGCTCACACGTCACACACTTATACTATTACTCTTGTGGCGAATGTTCTTTGGGCATAGTATATTGTACTCTCACGAAGAGAAGCGGTGCACGCACACACTAGTTCTCTCACACCCACTCGCGGGTACACGTAGGAGCGCATTTTTTTGAAGCTGGTACAACAAAAATCACTCCACTACATATATAAGCAGGAGCCTTAGCGCTTGCTTTACTAGGGTTCCTCTCGTTCACTCTCTCATGCTCTCCAGATCTAAGCAAGACATAGGTGGCCACACTCTCTCTCAGCTCACGGCTGGTCACAAATCCGGCCGGACAACCTCGACCGGGGCAGGGGTGTAGGTGCATCGTTCACGCTGTCGTCGGCGGCGAGGGAGGAGACCAACAGCTGCCCGCGCGTCCCGATCGGCGGCCGTGCCGTTCTCTCCAAGAGAGCGCCGGCTTCGGAGGGCCTCCGACCCCTTCTTCCTCCCTGCGGTATTGTGGCCAAGATGCGGCCTCCCGACGCCGTCTTTGCCACATGCCGATGACCCTCAGGTATATATTCCTTCGAAACCTGCCTTGCTCTACTGCCCCAGCTCCCCACTTGGCTTCGTGTCGATCTTTTTCTACTTTCGTCCGCTGTTCCAAAGCCACCTAGACTTTTACTATTATTAGAGGTAAAGCTAGTTCATACAATCGACTCTAAGAGTTGGTTCAAACAGGGAAGAAAGTGGGAAAGTTGTAGCATGAATCTAGGACTTGGTTCTAAGAGGAAACAGGGGAAAGTAGTAGATACTGGCTACCCAACCGGTCTCTTGGTTGAAAAGACAAAGAAAGCATGGTGGATGGTGAAGGGTGGGGGGAAGTGGACCTACCTCTTGGTTGAAAAGGGAAAGAAAGTGACGGGTGTTGGGGGACAACGCAAATGAGAATGAGCAGGTCTAGATTTCCTGTGCTCACATAGGAAAATGTCGCCGAGGAGATAAAAAATGGGACAAATGCAGACATGCTGCCTGAGTGTTTGCCGCTCTCGGCAACCACATCTGCCTCACCACTTTATGCCTCTACTGTCCCTACGCCCATATCGCTACCGTTAATGTAAAATCACATGAAGCATTAAGCAATGCCACCTAATGTCACTATAAGTAATGGTCTAGTGCCGTCGATAAATTGAAGCAATGCCACCACCATTTTATGAAGTGATTCCGTCTTGCTTTATTTCCCATGAATTGTGTTTTTGCAGTTACACTTAAATCTCACACCGCTAACATTGCTTCATCCCAGTGGAACTGCACTAATTTCATTGCACATTTACTGACCATGTGCTACTCTCATGACAGTAATACTAATGCTATTGTTCTGCATGTTAATCTAGTGGCAGTGTTGATGTGATGTGATGCTACTTACTTAAGGACACTTTCATATTGTCAATCTAGTGCCAATTATAACACAATAGATGATGTTGTTAATCATACGCCACTGCAAATATCTGTCACTGTTTAAATAATCGTATTTCATATTTGCGCAAATAGGGATGTCTGTCTCCTTATCGTTTCGGGATGTCTGTCTCCGTATCGTTTCTATCCGTGCAATCAAAAGCACACACCTCAGTTTTAGTAGAACTGCGCAAAATGAGATGGCTATCCCTCGTTGTCGTCGTCTAACCACCCGTCTTCCAGGTATTCCTACATTGGTAGTTACTAGGTAGAATGACCAACGCAATCTAAAAGAAGCTGATTCATACGTTTTACTTCCTGATTGCAGTGCAGGGACGAGCGAAAACATCTGCATCCTAGTCCGGAATGCACTTTCTTCCAATTCATCCATGGACTAAGGACAAGCTGGCACGGCTGCACGGAGGTTTTTGGGACAGGTGCGCGGATAAGAGGCATTATGTTCTGCTTATTTCTGCAAATAGCGGCGCTTAAATTTAGTGGAATGCACAAGACTTTCAGCTGGTCAGTACACTGCATGGTTCAGTTCAACATTCCAGTTGAGAACACAATTATAATTGGTTATTCTGGAATGAGAGAACCTAACCCTGGATGGTGGCAACAAGAAAAAACCAGAGTGAACTCCAGGAAATTTAAGCCTGTCGGGAGGCCCTTTGCTCAGAGAAGCCTTGCTTGTTTTTTCCTGATTTGTAAACCTTCTCTCAACTTTGTCTTTTGCTATTAACTAGTATATGTTTGTTATGTTCTATGAATCATTGAGATGTATAAAATTGCTTAACTTATGCTTTTCAAGTTTTTTATGAAGCCGAGTTTAATGTGAGTGTTCCACATGAACGCTGGACTAGCGTGTGAACGTTTGGAATTTACATTGTGGCCTCAGTTAACTGCATGAACCACTGTAACAAGATACATAGTTGCTTATATGTCAGACAGCAGATTGTTGATTGTTAGCTGGTCGATAGCCTAGTGTTGAAGCAAGCTGAGCCAATGTGCCATATTTTGCACAACTCCTTACAAGTGGGGTAGCACCAACAGTGTTTACAAGTACTTATGTATACGTCGGCGCACAGTTCTCGAACGAGTACTCTATTTCATCAAAACACACACTACTCGTATGATAAAACTAGTGAGGACGCATCTGTTTCGGCAACAAGTACGATGATTCAGGGGCACACAAAAGTAGCAGCAGTTCCCATAGACGGATTCAAACAGAGTACTAGCCCCAGAGGGCTCGATAACAGGCAAGGTTTGGATAATTAGAAAGAATCCAAACTACTATTAAACACTAGCTGGGGCAAGTATTTCATGCCTCGATCTAATTTGGGCTGGACACAAGACGGACCTTGCCATGAACTTCATCGAGAACGTCCGGCAGCAGCTCAATCCTGTGAACCTTCACTAAGACCACCTTGTGGCCTTGCCACTCATAAACTTGTTTGTGGAGGCATGCCACGTCATCTTCCTGCGTAAGCTTGACAAGAACAGTATGCCTCACAAACGAAGGAGTAGCTTTGAACTTCTTGTGCTTCAGTACACCCTGGACAACATGCCTGACAACAGTGAGGCTGGAATACAACTCTTCATTGGTATAAGCGCAAATGGCTTCCAGGATCCAACAGCCTAAAAACTATGTTTTCCCAGTGTGTATATTCAGGTCATCCGCCTCATAGCGAGTGACATGTACAACCACACAATCCTTGTCTGCCTCAGGGCTCTAATTGAAACAGAAACAAATTCTGAATTACTTTCCAGTATAAGAAACACAAGTTATTTAAACCACTATGTATAGCATGGCATCGAAGCTAATAAAATTTTGCATTATTCATCACCACATACTTAGATGAAAAACCACAATCGATATCGGCAATGAAGAAAATCACCTTGGGCAGCTCAGCGGGGGGGGACACATCCTCGAAGGGGGGAAACTGCTCCTGCAGTGCCACGGGGGCTGTAACCTCAAACGGGGCGTTGACCATCTCAGTAGTGGCCGTGAGCGTATCTGGGGTCGGCTCGGTGGCTGCCTCCATCTTCTTGGAGCTCTTTGTCTCGTGGGGATTAGCCTCCCGCGTCTGCTCCAATATCGGCGGATCTTTGCCTGGTTCTCCTTGGTCCATCATGAAACTGACGAATACTAGGAGACCACTGAAAGAAAACACAATCACAATGACAATGAAACAAAAAAGAGAGTGAGGATCGATTACTGCTTTGCAAAAGTTCTTTTTTTTTCTCTGAACGAAAATATACCAACATCACGGATTCGCTTACTTCCCTTCGTTGGGAGAGAAGAACAGTGGTAGACGCGAGTGTTGCCTTTCTTGAAGACGGTGAGGGAGAAGGGGATTCAGTGAATAGTGAAATGATGGTTGCTTCGTCCGTCAAACTTAGACTGCGGGGAGATGGGGTTTTGTGATACGAAGACTCGTTATTGCCGCGCTACGACCAGGGTGACTCTCCGCCTGCATACTGCCTTCTAATTTGGTGGATGGCATTTGGGCCCGCGCGCTGCATGGCCCGCATGTCGGTGAACAAAAGTATAACGACATTCAGTAGAGGGAGACGTTTCGATGACCTACGAGGAGCCAGAAGTGGTATTGTATCCACTGTACTAGTAGTAATTGTTTTTCTGGGTAGCTATAGAGTGTCTCCATTGTATTAGTAGTAATTGTTTCTCTGGGCCCAAGACAAAACAGCCCATCCACCCTAGTAAATAGTAAAATCAATTCAAAAGTCCATATAATTACTGAATGAGAGGCGCTACCCACACCCAGCACACCGCCCCCCAAAAAAACCTGGGTGTTCTTCTTCCTCCTCACTCCCACCCACCTCACGTCAGCTCGCTCCACTCGTACCCCCAAACTCCTCACCTCACTCCTACAGAAAACCTCAGCTCCCCTTCTTCCTCACTACTACAGAAAAACCCCAGCTCCCCTTCTTCTTCACTCGCACTACAACTAGGCTCGACATTCGTTACTCTGCTCAAATCCGTGAGCGCAACGCGACGCCCTCGAGGAAAATGGAGTCGGCTGACCCCAGTGCCAAGAAGATGAGGCTCCCGCCAGCGGCGACGCCTGTTATAGATCCCGCACCCGGCAGCGCGGGGAGAAGCGGCGACCCCACCCCCACCGGATCCCTGGAACCCGTAGAATCTCGGGTGGACCGCATCAGCAATCTCCCGGGCACCGTCCTTGGGGAGATCATCTCGCTTCTCCCCACCAAGGATTGCTGCCGCACCCAAGTCCTCTCAATTCGGTGGCGCCCTCTATGGCGCACCATGCCCCTTAATCTTGACTGTCATCAGCTATCTCTCTTCAATGATTTTGAAATCCCCAGAGCCATCATCTCCTCCCACCAGGGCTCCGTTCAAAGCCTCTGCATCCCGTCATGCTACCTGAGCAAGCATACCATGCCCTGCACGGTGGACGCCTGGCTGAAATCCCCTGAATTCACAGAACTACAGCTGCTTGAGTTCTACTATTCCCCTAGAAATCACCTACCAGATACCGAACGCCATCTACCTGTGCCCTCAGCACCGATGCCCATCTCGCGGTTTACCTCCTCTCTCCACAATGCCACCTTTGCGTTGTGCGACCTACCAGACAATCTGGTACTAAACCTTTGACTCCCATTTCTCAAGAAACGTTCACTTGTGCGGGTTCGTATATCGGAGGCCTCATTGCACAGCATCATCCACTCTAGTTGCCCTGCCCTGGAGTGCTTGGTGCTTGTTTTCACAGTTAGAATTGGTTGTCTCCAAATAAAGTCGCCTAACCTTGTAAGAATTGGAATTTGTTTTAACGGAAGGCAGCTCATCATCCAAGATGCCCCTTCACTTCAAAGGTTGATCCTTGATTCTAGTTATTCACCGTTGCAAATAATCGTCCTCTCTGCGCCTAAACTGGAGACCTTGGGTGTAATACATGATCTCTGTGCTCATTTCAATATGGTGTTTGGCTCCACAGTTCTTCAGGTACTTTACATTATCATCTACACTTGTAGCCATAAGCTGCATTTTAAATTTCTGCGCATAAGTTATATGTCATCTTGGAGTACACATTTTGTACTAATATTATGTTCTATGCTCAATGAAGAGTTTCTCCATGGATGGCCTATCAATGGTGCTGGATTGTGTCAAGATCTTATATATACAAATGAATAGTTTTGATCTGAACAAGATTATTGGCTTGCTGCAATGCTTTCCATGTCTGGAGAAGTTGTATATAAAGGTGATAATTTCACGCACATTGGAAGCCCGCATATAGTGTACTAGAATTAACCGTTCAGCTGTTGCTCTTTCGACACTCTTTTTTTAGACCTTAACTGTTTTGAATCTTCATGTCTATTTAGGCAACAGGACGGGGTAAGAAAGTTATAACCAATCGGTGAATTCGTAAGCATCGGGATTTTCTCACTTCTCATGAGATTCGATTGAAGACAATAATGCTAGAACGATATGTAGCCAACCGTGCAAACACTAGCACATTCTTCCTGCTGAATGGGAGGTTACTATTGTCCATCAGGCTTAAGTTTATCAGCAGCATGGTTTTGACGGATGGGTATGTGCAAGAGCAAAAAAAGGAGTTTCAGGTGGGCAAAAGAGCTTCTGAACGTGTCGGGCTTCTATTTACAACATATTGTGGTCATAATCCAGTAAATTTTACGACCCATGATGTTCATTCTATGGACCTGACCGATCCATTTGACTGTGACTGCCAAAAACAGTGCTGGAGTTAGATGTTGTTGCCCTTTTCAACCTGGGTTTTTTTGTAAACCTGATGAACAACTAACCCTCGTGCTTTTGTACAGTTTCTAAGCTGGAGTTAGATGTTCTTGCCCTTTTCAACTCGGCTGTGACTGTCATATTTTCTTTGAAGCAAGGCAAATGGATTGCCAGTTGTTTAATTTAGAGTGAAATATTGTAACAACTAAGAAATCCCAACCAAGGGAAATAACATCACTCTCGCCGGCTGCTTGAGCTCACTGTGCATTACAGAAGCCGAGTGATTAGCCCCCACCAGCACCCACAAACTTATTTCCAACTAGCACATCAAATGGGCTGTAAATTTTCATAGGAAGGGCTGCATGACCGTGAGAGATTTGGATTCTGACATTTGGGACCCGTGAGGAAATAGCCTATCCAAGGTGGTGTCGACTTACTAGCCAGTCAACAAACGATTCTGCCTACCAGTCGTTGGATTGACATCCAACATCTGTCGTGTATCTTCTATCTCTTGTCTTCTTCCTCCAGCCACTCAAACCAAACCACCCCGTCGGCTCCGCCTACTCCCGCCTCCCATGGCTGGCTGCGCCTCCGCCGCCCTACTGTTCGTACCCTCGAACGTTGGCCAGTCCCTCTCTCTATTCCCCCACACGTCCTGTTATTCTCCAGCGACGTCAGCCCCAACACGCACCCGCACCCGAACTAGTCAACCCTCATACTCCCCTCTGCCTGTGACTGGACCGGCACATCATCCATGGCTCCTGTTCGTTCCGTCCGAGGCCTCGCCGTCATCCTCCGCCTTGCGGCCTTGGTTCGCTCGCCGTGCGCGGTGCGCCGCCCTCTTGCGTTGTCAACGTCGTCAACAACCGAGAGGAACAAGGAGATGACTGTATGTGGAGAGGATGACAGTAGGGACCCACCAGCGTCATGGCAGTATGCAAGCAAGTGCCTCTATATTACAAGCCCAAAAATATGGTTCCTCCTAATGGTTGGACATCTGGGACTCACGCCATTGTCAACGTAGTCAATAAACAAGAGAATTACACTACGTGCGGCTGACACCAGGGACCCAGCAGGTCGCGCAGTTTTTCTTTTTGAGGAACAAGGAGTTGTTATTTATACTAGTTTTAGCGACGGATCAGGGTAACAACGGGGTTGTGCGGGGGCTATGGCCCGTCTAGCCAGGGTTTTATTTATGTTTACCACATCATGAGCCCAGTTGAGTTTTTCTTGCTGAAAATGCCTAGCCCAGTTCTTTTTTTTAAGAATACCCAAACGAGGCCTACTTGCTTTATCAGCCCTGCTGGGCTGCAAATCTTTCAAGACGAGGAGAGTTTCATTTGGTTGCCCAGAAATGGGTTGTACATTTTTAAAACACATCAAACCGGGAATTAGTTTCAATTTTTTTCATTACAAGATTTGAAATTCCATTGATTTTTATGCGTGGACAATTATTTGGATTTTATATTTATATAAATTATTTTTCAAAATAGTTTGAAGGTGAATCGATATTTCAGGATTCAAAACAATTGACCGCACCGAAATATGCAAAAAAATCTTATACTTTTTAACCGTGGCCACAATATGGGGTGTAATGCTAACAAAAAGAAGATGGGCTCCAAAAAAATTCTTAAGAATTAGCAAATGGGCTGTACATTATTAGAAATAATGCACACGAGAGCAGTGACTGTTGGATGTCCATCCAACGGCTGTCGTGCTTCTTCAATCTCTGCTTTTCCTACTCCAGCCGCTCAAACAAGCACCGGCGGGACTGCCTGCTCCCTCCTCCCGCGGCCGGCTATGCTGCCGCGCAGGCCTCACCGCTCCACCGTACTCCCATCGCTGGCCAAGCCATCCCTCTACTCACCCATACCTGCTGTTATAATCCAGGGACGGCAGACGAACCAGTAAACCCTCGTACTCCTCCGCGTGGGAAACAACTGCCGAGTCTTCCCTGTCTACGTGTCGTTCCCATCCTAGGCCTCGCCGTCGTCCACCGCCCTGGTGCTCTCGGCGCGGCCTGGTCAACGTGGTCAATGAACGACATCCATTGGAAGTGGACTGTACGTGGAGAGGCTGGCAGCTGGGTTCACGGCCGCACGCAAGGAAATGCCTCCTTATTACGCGCAAAATAATGATTCCTCCACCTGACAGCTAGGACCCACGGGAAGGGCTTCTGTATTTCGCGAAAAAAACGTTCCCCCCGCTGACAGGTCGGAACCACCAGCTATATCTTCGCACGCAAGGAAGTGCCTCCATATGACGCACAAAAAAATGAATACCCCCCTGCTAGCTGGGACCCACCATAGTGGGTGGCTGACTTGTAGGCCTACTAAGTTGACGGGGACAGAGGGCTTTGTCAACTTAGTCAATATGAACGAGTCTAGCTCCAGTGACCGTACGATTTCCATCCAACGGCCATAGTGCTTCTTCAACCTCTGGTCTTCTTGCTCCAGCCGCCCAAAGCAGCGCCGGTCGTGCCGCCTGCTCCTGCCTCGCATGGTCGGCTGTGCTGCCGCGAAGGCCTCACCGCCCCCATACTACTCCCACCGCTGGCCAGGCCATCCCTCCACTCACCCACACCCCCTGTTATTCTGCAGCGATGGCAGCCTCACACCGCAGCCGAACCAGTGAACCCTCGTACTCCTCTCCGCGTGGGCATCCACTGCCGCGTCTTCCCCGGCTCCGCCTCGTCCCCTTCCTAGGCCTCGCCATCGTCCACCGCCTTGGTGCTCTCGGAGCGGCGTGGTCAATGTGGTCAACGAACGACTTCCATCGGAAGAGTACTGTACGTGGAGAGGCTGACAGCTGGGTCCACGGCCACTGCTGGGTCCACGGCCACAGCCCAGTTTTCTGTGATTTGCCAAGTAAGTCGCTTTGTCAGGCCTGTTGTGGTGCAAATCTTTCAAGACGAGGAGAGCTTCATTCGGCTGGCTGAGAAAATGGCCTATCAGTAATGAGAAATGGGCTGTACATTTTTAAAACACATCAAACCGGCAATTAGTTTCAAATTTCTTTTTTTCATTTCGAGATTTTAAGTTGCATTGATTTTTATGCGTGGACAATTTGTTGGATTTTATATTGATATAAATTTATTTTTAAAATCAGTTTGAATGTGACTCGAAATTTCGGGATTAAAAACAGTTCGGACCGCACCGAAATATGCAAAATTTCATATAATTTTTTAACCGTGGCTACAATATGGCTGTAATGCTAACAAAAAGAATATGGGCTCCAAAAAACCTTAAGAATTAGCAAATGGGATGTAAATTATTAGAAATAATGGCAGATGGTTGTATGATGTTTCCACAGATTTGAGGCTTTCCTAAAAAAAGGTTGACGCACAAGCAGTGACTGTTGGATGTCCATCCAACGGCCGTCGTGCTTCTTCAATCTCTGCTCTTCCTGCTCCAGCCGCTCAAACAAGCGCCAGCGGGACTGCCTGCCCCTCCTCCCCGCGGCCGACTGTGCTGCCGCGCAAGCCTCACCGCCCCACCGTACTCCCATCGCTGGCCTAGCCATTCCTCTACTCACCCACACCAACTGTTGTTCTCCGGCGACGGCAGACGAACCAGTAAACCCTCGTACAGTCGTACTCCCCTCCGCGTGGGAAACAACTGCCAAGTCTTCCCTGCCTCCGTGTCGTTCCCTTCCTAGGCCTCGCCGTCGTCCACCGCCCTGGTGCTCTCGGCGCGGCCTGGTCAACGTGGTCAACGACCGACATGCATCTGAAGTGGACTGTACGTGGAGAGGCTGACAGCTGGGTCCACGGTCGCACGCAAGGAAATGCCTCCTTATTACGTGCAAAATAATGATTCCTCCACCTGACATCTGGGACCCACCGAAAGGGCCTCTGTATTTCGCAAAAAAAATGTTACCACCGCTGACAGCTCGGACCCACCAGCTATATCTTCGCATGCAAGGAAGTGCCTCCTTATTATGCACAAAAAAATGAATACCACCCTGCTAGCTGGGACCCACAATAGTGGGAGGCTGAATTGTGGGCCAACTAAGTTGACGGGGATGGAGGGCTTTGTCAACTTAGTCAATATGAACGATTCTAGCTCTAGTGACCGTACGATGTCCATCCAACGGTAGTAGTGCTTCTTCAACCTCTGGTCTTCTTGCTCCAGCCGCCCAAAGCAGCGCCGGTCGTGCCTCGTGCTCCTGCCTCCCGTGGCCGGCTGCGATGCCGCGAAGGCCTCACTGCCCCCTACTACTCCCACCGCTGGCCAGGACATCCCTCTACTCACCCACCCCCCAGTTATTCTGCGGCGACGGTAGCCTCACACCGCAGCGAACCAGTGAACCCTCATACTCCTCTACGCGTGGGCATCCACTGCCGCGTCTTCCCCGGCTCCGCGTCGTCCCTTTCCTAGGCCTCGCCGTCGTCCACCGCCCTGGTGCTCTCGGCGCGGCGTGGTCAACGTCGTCAAGGAACGGCTTCCATCAGACGTGGACTATACGTGGAGAGGCTGACAGCTGGGTCCATGGCCGCAGCAAGGAAGTGCCTTCTTATTACGCGGAAAATAATGATTCCTCCACCTGACAGCAGGGACCCATCGGACGGGCAACCGTATTTCGCAAAAAAACATTTCCCCCTGACTGCTGGGACCTACCAGCGACATCTTCGCACGCAAGGAAGTGCGTCTGGGCAAAAAAAAAAGATTCGCCCCCCGGACTGCTGGGACCCACCAGCTACATCTTCACACGCAAGGAAGTGCCTGACAGTCGGGACCCACCTGGTCGAAGCGTACGTAGCGTTGTCATTCTGGTCGCGAACGTGTATGTACATACTGGTCGATGTAGAGGCGCGCACGTGTCGTAGTAGAGGCGCGCACGTAGCATGTACACGTACGTACAGCGGCCAGGGTGCAAGAAAGTAAATACGGCCACGTACGTACATACGGGCGGGGTCTCGAACGCCTACTCGCGCGTACGTACGGCCAGGGCTCGTGTACATGGCTGGGTCGGAACGGAGAAATTGCGTCGTCGTCGTGTTCATGGGGAGGCAACGGAATGCGTCGAGTTCATCGGGAGGCAACGGAACACGTGGGAGCCAACCGGCCTGGACGGAACAGCCGATGGAAATGAGGCCTGGCGTACCGCAGAACGGAGGAAACGGCCTTGTGTTCGACCGGCCACGTTCGAAACGGGATCCTGTTCATCGGGAGGGGTCTGGCGTACCGCAAAACGGAGGAAACTGACCTCCTACTGTCAAAACGGGTGTCCTGATGATTGGGAGGGGTGTGGCGTACCGCGAAACAGAGGAAACAGACTTGTGTTGGAGCGCTACGGTCGAAACGGGGGTCTGTTCATCGGGAGGGGTGTGGTGCACCGCAAAACGGGACTCCACGGGATACTGTTCATCTCCATCGTCGACCCCCTCCAGCCTCCACGGGCTACTGTTCATCCACCGTCGACCTCCTCCAGCCTCCACCTGCGACTGTTCATCCACGGGCTCCTGTTCATCCAGCATCCACCGCGCGCTACTCCACCGGCTACTGTTCAACCAGCCCTCTCCACGGGCTCCTGTTCAACCACCCCTCCACGGGCTACTATTCATCCAGCCCTCCACCGTCTACTATTCATCCTGCCCTCCACGGGGTGGTCCTTTCATCCAGCCCTCCACGGGGTCCTATTCATCCAACCCCAACCGGCTCGATCGATCGGGGTCCTGTTCATCCA